>NC_057812.1:161333724-161334658 GCF_018294505.1 Triticum aestivum | reverse complement strand
CTCGGTTGCGCACGTCTTCATCACTCGTCCGCCCCGCGCGTCTCCACTTGGTTGTGTGCGTCTTCACCACTCGGCCGCCCCGCGCATCGCCACTTGGTTCTGCACGTCTTCACCACTCGCCCGCCCCGCGCGGCGCCACTCGGTTTTGCACGTCTTCACCACTCGGCCGCCCCGCGCGTTGCCACTCGGTTATACACGTCCTCGCCCCTCGGCCGCCCCGCGCGTCACCATCAGTTGGACATGTCTTTACCTCTACACCCCCAGCACGGGAACGGCTAAGTTACTCATATGGTCAAACCTCATATCACACTTTGTAGCAAGCTTACCTCCTTCGAGCATCACTCGGGGGCTACGCGCGGCAGTTGGCCATGTCACCCTCAGGGGTTACGCCCATTTGGTCAACCTGTTGATCACATCAAGATATTCTTCTGACCATACATGCTCGGTTCGCCGAAGATCTATAAGTGAAGCACGTCCACTTGGATAAATACCCCTTTTCATGCAAAAGGGTAAAAATGAAGCGCCATCGCTGAATCATACAGGCGACCTTACTCATCGTTCGTACAACCACCTCGTTACGCATCCATCCGATTGATTCAATTCCAGACAAAGATATTTGCCATGCCAACTGCATGGAGGTTTACCGAGAGACTTAAACCCTCTGCCAGACTCATCTAGTCCGACAGAGGCTCGGGGACTACACCCAGTGGGTGCACTCAGCGTGCCCCCACTGGAAGAGGACTCAGAAAGAAACATTTTGCTCGATGCAAACCCATCTCCAGTATTACTCGACCTCCGAGTCAGAGAAGAACAAGTTCGATCAGTACCAGCTAAGAAGAGTTTTAGTTCTCTCATACTCCCGCCGACTGCCCGCAGTCGACAGCAGTCTCGGGGACTACACCCAGTGGGTGCACTCAGCGTGCCCCCACTGGAA
>NC_057812.1:161331259-161332712 GCF_018294505.1 Triticum aestivum | reverse complement strand
CGCGCGTCGCCATCGGTTGATCACCTCATCAGCACTCGGCCGCCCCGCGCGTCGCCAATCGGTTGGTCACCTCATCACCACTCGACCGCCCTGCGCGCCTTCAGACAGCTAAGTCATTTTACATTCTGTTATTTTCGTCTTCCCGAGTATTCCATAATTCACACATCAGGTTCACTCGGAGGCCACACCACCGAGTGTACCTCTACGTTCGACTGCTTATTTTCACATACTTGCTTAGTACTGGTTATGTGACTCCGAAGTCCAACTTCCTTTTTTTCGCATATATCATTCACGAACACCATGTGTCATTCTTCATTTCGAGTTTGCATCGGTCCTCCGGGGCTGCAACTCAGTCAAAACACTACACTTCCATTTTATTTTAGCCAGTATTCCAACAAGTTCAGTAGGATTTCTCGCTTCGACAAGTGCGAACGAATCCTTCGCTCTTTTAAACTTTTGCTGGTCAACCAGCAAGCCCCTTGCACTCCCAGCGGGTGTCTATGGGTGTTATTCACACAAATCATTTCAGCACACATCAAATTTCCTCAAGAAATTATTGTGTTGACTTGTGCCATTTTTTACACAAGTTACCGCGATCACTCGACGGCCCTACGCGCCAACTTCATCGCTGCTCGGACTCGGTCTCCATACTGGTCCTAGCGCACCACAACACTGACTTTGTCGCCCTATTGATTTCAAACACGTCCGGCCAACCCCTCTATGGAATTCTCTTCCTCATCGGGCATGAGACAGATAAGTCCCTTTCATAATTAAACTTCACACTTCACTCTTTTGCGAGTTTGCTTCTTCCGAGCATCACTCGGAAGCTTCTCCTCATCTTTACCCAAATCCGACTCGATGAATTACAAATCATCCATTCAAAACTATATTTCTCATATTCCGACATGTCCGTTGTCGAAGCCTGTAGTATGCTCGGGGGCTACGCCGCACTCGGGTGCTGCATCTCATTTGGAATGACACTCTCCTAAGTGGTCGAGTACTTCATCACCAATCAGACCCTTCACTTCAACAAGTACATTCGATCCGTCACTCTGACAAATTTCATAATCATCCAGACACTCTGCGTGCCATCTTCGTTCCTACTCAAATTCAGTTGTCGCACCGGTCTTGTTGCGCCACAGCCACACTACACTGACCTTGTCGCTACATCAGCTTCAAAACCATCTGGCTAACTCCTTCAAGGACCATTTTTGCCACTCAGCTGGACACTTAGTCCTTCACTCGGCCGCCCCGTGCGTCGCCACTCGGTTGTGCGCGTCTTCACCACTCGGCCGCCCCGCGCGTCGCCACTCGGTTGCGCACGTCTTCATCACTCGTCCGCCCCGCGCGTCTCCACTCGGTTGTGTGCGTCTTCACCACTCGGCCGCCCCGCGCGGCGCCACTCGGTTTTGCACGTCTTCACCACTCGGCCGCCCCGCGCGTCGCCACTCGG
>NC_057812.1:161293264-161329763 GCF_018294505.1 Triticum aestivum | reverse complement strand
GAAGAGGACTCAGAAAGAAACATTTTGCTCGATGCAAACCCATCTCCAGTATTACTCGACCTCCGAGTCAGAGAAGAACAAGTTCGATCAGTACCAGCTAAGAAGAGTTTTAGTTCTCTCATACTCCCGCCGACTGCCCGCAGTCGACAGCAGTCTCGGGGACTACACCCAGTGGGTGCACTCAGCGTGCCCCCACTGGAATGGTATCCACTCGGAACGGTCCGCCCAACCCGAGTGACGGCCAAACAACAACAAAAAGACAGGCTCTAAGACTCCCGCCGACTGCCCGCAGTCGACAGCAATCTCGGAGACTACACCCAGTGGGTGCACTCAGCGTGCCCCCACTGGAATGGTATCCACTCGGAACGGTCCGCCCAACCCGAGTGACGGCCAAACAACAAAAAAGACACGTTCCAGGCGTGAAGAAATTCCGAGTAATCAGTTACTCGATGCAGGCCCAGCTCCAAATCACTCCAAAAAATATTCTATAAGGCGAGTTTAACGCTCCTCCGTGGACCTGTTTTGAGCCTTCTTCTAGGACTCAAAGTGTGAAACTCACAAGTGTGGATCTAAAACCGACTCGTATTGACGTTCCTCCGGGATAAGAATGGCATCTCTCTAAGAGAACAGTCCATGTGTCAATCCGGTCGCACAGATTTAATGACACACCCATACTCAGATCATGAGTTAAGCCTCTCCCGAGAGATGAACGAATGTCACCAAGTTGCTCCTCATAGACACTTACCTCGATTAGTCGGGAAGCATGGTGCCGGAATCTATTGAGATTTTGTTCAAACCTTGGTTGTCTGAAAGCACGGCGACATGTACCGAGTATTTCTGTAATCACTCGGACCAAACTGTGTCTTACACCAACTCGTTCTGCAAAATCGCAATCGATTCGGGGGCTAATGTTGGGGATATACATAACAGGTAGGCCCACGAAGGGTCGAAATATCATGAAGCATGGGGTTCACACAACATGTGGGTCCAGGTCAATTTCATACAGACACACTATCCACTCGGACAAGCAGCATACTATCCACTCGACCAAGCAACATATCATCCACTCGGATGACGGTTCACCACTCGACCGTACGACTCACTCGGATATACGAAGACCAGCAGGCAGCAAGGCAGTCGGCATCTTTCTAATAGTGAGGGCTTAATAGCGGGTTGGCATTATGGCATTCATACCCCACTTTGTAACATAGGAGGTGAGGGGGTGGCGCACTCTATATAAGCCACCCCCCACCACTAGACAGGGGGCGCTTGGCTTCTACCTCTCTCTCTTTTCACCATTAGTCTCAGGACTTAGCTCAGGCATGGGGATCCGTTCCTCGCTTACACACACATTGTAATCTCCGGATATATACTCAGATAAAAACAAAGCCTCTCCGGAGCACGAGACGTAGGGTCGTTATCTCCATCGTGAGAGGCCCGAACTCGCTAAAACCACTGTGTCACCCATATGCATCTCGATAGATCATGCTCCGTTATCCTACCCCTATTCTACTGTCAGACTTAGAACCACGACACATAGTAACCCCAGGGTATTTGATACCGGTTCAATTCCTAAGATTAGTAACTCAAAACAGGAGTTGCAAAATGAACAGAGACTGTCGGCGTTCTGGCAACGGGGGTCCCCAGACTTGCCTGCCTACGGCCCATGGTGTGGCTGTGCTGCAGACCGGTATGGCCCGTCTTCGTCAACAAGGCATTCAAGACCCTCGCGAGGGGCCAAGCCTCGCGAGGCGGACGACGCAAGACCTCCTCAGGAGCGGACTCACCAGGCTGCCTCGCGAGGAGCGGAGAAATCAAGGCGGGGCAAACCTCGCGAGGCTCTCGTGACGTGAGCCATGACGATCAAGATCAGGCGGGCGCCAGCATGCGCATCGTCCTTGTTTCCTCTTTGGTGCTAAGGAGGCAAGCGCAGGCGCGGAGTACCGAGGCATCAAGCAAAGGTTTCCATATCAGTGCAACGAGACCAAGACCAGCCGGACGGCAGGACGGAGGTCACCGTGGAGCCCAAGACGGCGCATCAGCAGAGCCTTTCGCAGGCGAAGACCGCTTTTGTCAGGATAAGATGTACTAGCTGTCCCCTTTCAAATTCGCCGTTGTTGGCTCCCTTCCCGCTCAATATTTGGGGAGAGGACCAGGGCCTATATAAGTAGAACTAGCCACCACAATAGGGGCATCTAATCTTGAGCCAATCCTTAGCCACACACCGAGCACAAGAACACCCCAACCTCAGGAGGCTGTTCTTCCCCTTGTACTGTTCTTCATCCTCCCTAGAGGCAATCCACCACCACACTGGAGTAGACTATTACACCATGATGGTGGCCCGAACCAGTATAAATCTTGTGTCTTTGTGTTGCGAGTTCGTCGAGTTCGTCCGCCAGATCTTAGCGAGCTAGGGCGTAGATCGGTAGTAAGGAAATCTTCATGTGCACCCCAGTGTTCGAACCTTGAGGGTTTTGCCGGAACCCGTGATCCGACAATTGGCGCGCCAGGTAGGGGTGCGCCGGAGCTTCCCTTCCGTCATTCGCGTCCAGTTGCTCCATCGTCTCCATGGCGGACGCTCGCCGTGCTCGTGCCGAGCGCCGGGCTGCCCTGGCCACCCGCGTCGCTCGAACGGCTCCCGTCGGTGGGCCACCTCGTCGTTCTCCGTATCCTGCCGCCAACACCGCCACCGGCCCGGCGGGGAATGAGCAGCAAGCGTCCTCGCTGCACCCCTCGATGCGGTAGGATGGCCGCACCGCCACTCCATCACTGATTCCCGCTGGTTCGCCGTCTCACGCTCGTCGCGCTCCCATGGACGCACGGGCCGCGTTTTTCATGGCGCACGAGCTCATGCGCTACCGCCCAGTAGACGACCTCTACGAGGACTAGCTCGACTGCATCGCCGAGCTCGTCCGTGCCGCAGGGGGCTCCCCTGCGCCGTCCCTCTCTCCGCCGAGCCCACCGCCAGCTTCGGGCGACGCAGCTCACGGAGCGCCTCCACCACCTCTGCCCCAAGATGGCGCCTTGGCACCAAGGTGCGCGGCTCCGCGACGCGATCTGCCGCGCCCGGCGCCCGCGTGTGAAGAAGGAAGCTGCCAAGAAGTTCCTTGACCGCAAGAGAACGCTCCGCCACTCCTCGCCCTGCCGCGGCAGGCCCCCGCGCCACTTGCCATGGCGGCGCGTGAGCGTCAGGACCAAGCTCCGCCTCCAAGACGGGCCCCAGCGACCACGGCCGGCTGCCGCGCCTTCACCCCCGAGCTGCGTAGCGTCGCCTGGCCGGGCAAGTTCAAGCCAGATCTGCCTCCACGCTATGACGGCACCCTCGACCCCGCGGAGTTCCTGCAGCTCTACGAGCTGAGCATTGAGGCAGCCAACGGCGACAAGAAAGTCATGGCGAACTGGTTCCCTATGGCACTCAAAGATGGCGCCCGTTCATGGCTCCTGAACCTGCCACCAGGCTCGATCTCCTCCTGGGACAAGATGCGCAACTACTTCGTTGCCAACTTCCAGGGCACTCACGACCGCCCGCCGGCCGTGGGTGACCTGCGCCGCATCAAGCAACAACCAGGAGAGACCCTCCAGAAGTACATCCAGCGCTTCAACAACACTCGCCTCAAGATCCCCAAGGTGACGGATGAGGCCATCATCTCCGTGTTCTCTGATGGCGTCCGCGGCATCAAGATGAAGGAAGAGCTCGCTATCCACGAGGAGTTGTGCACATCTCAGGAGCTGTTCAACATGGCGACCAAGTGCGCAAGAGCTGAGGAAGGGCGCCTCTCCCTCCTCGAGCTGCCAGCTGTAGGCCCGGAGGAAAAGAAGGCCAAGGCAAAGGAAGTGAAGCACAAGGAAGCAGTCGTGCTCGCAGCGGAGCTGGACACCAAGCGAGGAAGGGACCAGCCCGAGTCGTCCAAGAGTAGCCGACCGTTCTGTGCCTTCCACAACCTGAACTCCCACAACACCAGCGACTGTCAAGAGCTCAGAGCCATTCGAGAAGGATGCTTCGGTCGACGCCCCAAGCATGGCGACCAGGGCTACGGTCGAGGAGGAGGACATGGTGGCGGGCGCTGGGACGACCGTGGCCCGCGCCAGGAGTGGTGTGACAGGCCTCGTGAGGATCGCTCGCAGGATCATCCTCGCGAGTGCACCTGGAGGGACCAGCCTCGTGAGGATCGACCTTAGGGCAACGTCGGTCTTCCCCCGCTGCCGCCACCGCCTAGAAGGAACGATGACCAGCATCAAGACGAGGGGCCTGGGGGCTTCCAGGAGTCGCGCGCTATCGCCAGCATCTTGGGCGGAGCTCAGGCCCTAGCCTCGCGGCGTATCTTCAAACAGGTTGCTCGTGAAGTGAATGCAGTCCTCCCCAAGCTTGAGGTCACGCGCCCGCTCAGGTGGTCCGAATGCGCCATCACCTTTAACTCGACAGATCAGCTCAAGTGCGCGGCCACCGCTGGCGCCCTCCCGATGCTTTGTTCACCAGTCATCAGCAACGTGCAAGTTACCCAGACCCTCATCGACGGCGGGGCAGGGCTCAATGTCCTGTCCGTCGACATGTTCAACAACCTCCAAGTGCCATATGACTAGCTTCAGCCTACCAAGCCTTTCTCAGGAGTGACCGACGGCTCCACCACACCCATAGGGCAGGTCCGCCTCCTTGTCACCTTCGGAGAACGCAAGAACTACCGCACCGAGCTCATCGACTTCGATGTCGCGCACATCCGCCTGCCATACAACGCCATCCTTGGGTATCCAGCCCTGGCCAAGTTCATGGCAGTGACCCACCATGGCTACAACATCCTCAAGATGCCGGGAAGCGGCGGAATCATCACGGTCCCATGCGAAGAAAGAGACGTGGTGTGCTCCCTCAAGCATGCCTTTCAAGCTGCGGCAATCGACGACCCCGACAGCCAGGGCGATGGCCCTCCGGAGGCCAACCCCAAGAAGAAGAAGAAGTTGCGTCGTGCCGGACCTTAGGAGGGTGGCGTCGCGGCTGGAACCTCGTCAGGATCAGCGCCCGCTCTAGGGGCGCCTCCCTCTGTCGCATAGGAAGGCGCGCCCAGCGCCCACCTCGGGCAGGGCTCGGGGGCTCTCTTCTGGAGGGCCTCAGACCTTGCCAACATCACAAGGGAGGCGCTCCGGCACCACTTGGAGGCGTGCTTCAAGGCACGTTTCCCTCAGGAGGACACGGGGCAAGGAGCGCCCACTGCTCAGGAGTTCATGACTAAGACCACTCAGGAATAACAAGACGCAAGGGCCATGCGCGGCGGCCGCCGCTCACGAGGCGCAGCTCCCCATCCAGGCGAGGATGCCAGGCTGCGCGCCTGCATCGACGTTTCAGGGCTCAACAGGGCCGCATCTCAGGAGCTTTTCTGGCCTTCGCACATGGGCCGTTGCGAGGGTCCACCACACAGTTACGTCTGCATGCCTTTCGGCCTGCCGAGCGTGTCGTCAGCCTATCAGCGCAACCTGCGGCGTGTCCTGGCGGCTCAGGAGGCCAGGCACCACGCCGTTCTGGCAGAGATGGAGACGGTCCTCAGGGAACCACCTGAGCCCCAGAGCCTCCCGAGGCTCAGGGCCCCGGTGGCTCGTGAGGAGCAATCCCTTCACTATGTACCTTCAGCTGCCCCGACAACCCCTCATCAACAGAACCAGGTGACATTTTTCAATTTCATTCAGCTGGGAGCGCCCCTTGGGCTGCATCATTCCCAGGCCGCTTGGGTCCGTCACTATGGCATGTATCACTTTTGCGCATGTCTTTAGCTTACCCTCTTGGTGGCGCCCCTCGGGCTGCATCATCCCCAAGCCGCTCGGGCCTGACCCAGTGGCATGTATATTGCTGCATTCACCCAAACTGACCTGCTCTCCAAGCCTAATCTACCTGTGATTATCACCTGCTCGACTATCACCTCCCACGGGGGCTACTCACACTGGCACGGCGCTGGCGCATGGGTCCGTCCATGCCACGTGGACAAACCTGAGCGGTCGAGCTCTGGCTCGCGGCACGCTCCACGCACGTCACCTCACCAGGCCCTCAGTGCCTTCATTTCCTCACGGAGCAACCAGTGGCAGGCTGGCAACCATAATGGAAAAACCGTGTTTCTCCTTGTGCTGGTTCATAGGGATCTCATGAGGAGGATGGCAGGCGGCACTGCGAGCTTCCTTTTCTCCTGTGCAATCCGCTTGCGCGTTAAAAGGTGGGCTCCTGAGCATCGCGACTTAGGGGCTCTTACTGGCTCTCCAGCCCTCACCCCCTGGCCTT
Organism: Triticum aestivum; assembly: GCF_018294505.1. Classification (NCBI taxonomy): domain Eukaryota; kingdom Viridiplantae; phylum Streptophyta; class Magnoliopsida; order Poales; family Poaceae; genus Triticum; species Triticum aestivum. Next base: position 161,323,507 of record NC_057812.1, on the reverse strand, counting down.
GACCACGGCATCGTGACCTGGCATACCAGCGGTGGCTGAGCTCGCTCAAGGGTCGGGACCTTAGGACATAGAGCACTAAGGAGAACATGGGAGAAGGGAGACTCGTATGGGCCCGACCTAGGTATGCTGCAAAAGCTTGTGCACGAGCCTGGGCGCATCACAAGGACTCGGCCCCAAGCTAGCAAGATAAGTTCCACACTCGTACCAACTAATCGTTGGAGCCTAGGTGCTACACTCGCCGCATACCTGTCGCGGCCACGTCGCCCCCCTTTCTTACGTTACCATGGCTGCTTGAGCACTAAAGGGGACCTCCTGAGCATCGCGCCTCAGGGGCTCTTACTGGACCTTGGGCCACTCACCTCCTGGCCTTGACCACGGCACGCAAACTGGCATACCAGCAATGGCTGCAGCCTACCTGGGGATCGGGACATATCGGCGTAGAGCAACAAGCTATCGCAAGGTTGGAAAGGGGAGACCGAGCCTTAACAGGACATGTGTTTGCAAATTTTCATAACAAGGAAGATATACACAAAAGACAATACAGACCCTTTACACACCCCCATGGGGTACTCCATGATTCTTCGCAGGGAATAAAAGACGAGAACTTAGGGGTATCCTACCTACACCCTCCCGTGGCGGATGCCATCATCACAGTGGGCCGCAGGAGGCCGACGCCAACCCCATCTAGATTAGTGGTGGCAACGGATGGATGATGCAGCCCTGCTCCGGGCGTGGCGAGAGCTCAGGGGCACATAAGTATCGTCGCTCGTCTCCAGAGTCTCGTAGAGCTCGGGAGAACCACTGGACTCCCCGGGGCTGCTGCCGCTGGAGTAGCCACGAGCGGAGCGCGCGTCAACCTGGCGGTCCCCTCCAAGGCAACACTCCAAGTGGCGGTCCTCCATGTCGAAGACCTTGAAGAAAAGTGTGAAGGCGCCGTCATACTCGAAGTGGATCGCGAGGGCGCCCTTCGCATAGCAAACCCGCGCGACCTCACCCCAGTCGCGGGTCATGAAGATCTTGCCGGAGGGGACCGCTTCGACCTCTGCTCCGGTCGCCAGAGCATCGTAGTCAACATGCTGCAGCTAGAGCTCGAGAGGCCCCCTCGACGACATCACTTCAGCGAAGAACCGCGGGAAGTGGATCCAAGAGCTTGGAGGCATCGGCGCCCATAGCACAAGCTCACGCGAGGAATCTGCAGCGTGGATTCCAGGAGCAATGGCACGCATCGCCATCACGCGGCGACCACGGGCGCCGCGCGGGCGGCGCCGCTCGTCGCTCTCTCCTCCCGCGCCCCCGACTTGGGTGTACAAGGGTAGCGGATACCCCAGAGGAGGCCGCTCGCACCTAGGCCTCGTCACCACCTGCATCACCCCTTCGTCACGATGATGGACCGGCCTCTTCTTCAGTGGAAGCGGCCCTGGATCATCGCGGGGAACCTTTCCTTTCTCTTCAGCGGAAAATCTTTGGATGGGCGCCATTGTTGCTAGCAGAGGAGCAAGGAGGGAGAAGCAGGCGAATCACAGAGAGATGGGCGGCGGGGGCTCTGCCCCCTCCCCATTTATAGCGGAAGAAGGCCAACCAGCGCCTCCCACGATCACAGGTAATGATGGTTTTCCTTGCATGTCGCAGGGACTTGTCAAGTCGAGCAGTTGCCGAGGTAGTGTGGGGAAGCGGAGACGCCCACGTCCAATCAACCGCCACATGTCGACCAAGGCCGCAGGCTTTTGGGTCCTGCGGCGCTCCGCGCTTGACCTTCGGATTCGCCGTAAAGCGAAGCCCGAGCGCAACTTGGGCCCAGGGGCTACTGTCGGCGTTCTGGGAATGGGGGTCCCTAGACTTGCCTACCTGCGGCCCACGGCATGGTTATGCTGCAGGCCGGTATGGCCCATCTTTGTCAACAAGGCATTCAAGACCCTCGCGAGGGGCCAAGCTTTGCAAGGCGGACGACACAAGACCTCCTCAGGAGCGGCCTCAGCATGCTGCCTCGTGAGGAGCGGAGAAATCAAGGCGGGGCAAACCTCGCGAGGCTCTCGTGATGTGAGCCATGACGATCAAGATCAGGCGGGCACCAGCATGCGCAGCGTCCTTGTTTCCTCTTTTGTGCTAAGGATGCAAGCGCAGGCGGGAGTACCGAGGCATCAAGCAAAGGTTTCCATATCAGTGCAACGAGACCAAGACCAGCCGGACGGCAGGACGAAGGTCAACTGTGGAGCCCAAGACGGCGTCATCAGCAGAGCCTTTCGCAGGCAAAGACCGCTTTTGTCAAGATAAGCTGTACTAGTTGTCCCCTTTCAAATTGGCCGTTGTTGGCTCCCTTCCCCCTCAATATTTGGGGAGAGGGCTAGGGCCTATATAAGTAGAACTAGCAACCACAATAGGGGCATCTGATCTTCAGCCAATCCTTAGCCACACACTGAGCACAAGAACACCCAAACCTCAGGAGGCTGTTCTTCCCCTTGTACTGTTCTTCATCCGCCCTAGAGGCAATCCACCACCACACTGGAGTAGGGTATTACACCACAACGGTGGCCCGGACCAGTATAAATCTTGTGTCTTTGTGTTGCGAGTTCATCGAGTTCGTCCGCGAGATCTTAGCGAGCTAGGGCGTAGATCAGTAGGAAAGAAATCTTCGCGCGCACCCCAGTGTTCGAACCTTGAGGGTTTTGCCGGAACTCGTGATTCGATATAGTTAAGGGTGAGGTGACGATGTGTGTTGGAAGTGATTCCAAGGTTGATAAGATCACCATCGCACACTCCCTATACCTTCGGGATTAGTGTTGGACCTAAATTAATGTTATTTGGTGTTTGCGTTGAGGGTGAATATGACTGGATCATGTTTATTGCGATACAGTTATTCATTTAAGTCGGAGGCTAATTGTTGTTCTATTTACAAGAATAAAACCTTCTATAGTCATACATCCAATGTAAATGGTTTATTGAATCTCGATCGTAGTGATACACATATTCATAATATTGATGCCAAAAGATGCAAAGTTGATAATGACAGTGCAACATATTTTTGGCACTGTCGTTTAGGTCATATTGGTGTAAAACGCACGAAGAAACTCCATTCGGATGGAATTTTGGAATCACTTGATTATGAATCATTTGATACTTTGCGAACCATGCCTCATGGGCAGGATGACTAAAACTCCGTTCTCCGGAACAATGGAGCGAGCCAATGATATATTGGAAATAATACATACTGATGTATGTGGTCCGATGAGTGTTGAGGCACGTGGCAGGTATCGTTATTTTCTGAGCTTCACAAATGATTTGAACATATATGGGTATATCTACTTAAAGAAACACAAGTCTGAAACATTTGAAAAGTTCAAAGAATTTCAGAGTGAAGTGGAGAATCATCATAACAAGAAAATAAAGTTTCTACGATCTGATCACGGAGGCGAATATTTGAGTTACGAGTTCAGCCTCCATTTAAAACAATGTGGAATAGTTTCACAACTCAAGCCACCTGGAACACCACATGGTGTATCCAAACACCATAACTGTACTTTATTAGATATGGTATGATCTATGATGTCACTTACCGACTTACCACTATCATTTCGGGGTTATGCATTAGGGAAGTTGCATTCACGTTAGGGCACCATCTATATCCGTTGAGATGACACCGTATGAACTATGGTTTGGCAAGAAACCTAAGCTGTCATTTCTTAAATTTTGGGGTTGCGATGCTTATGTGAAAAAGTTTCAGCCTGTTAAGCTCGAACCCAGATCGGAGAAGTGTGTCTTCATAGGATGCCCCAAAGAAATTGTTGGGAAGATCCGAAGGCAAGATCTTTGTTGCTAAGAATGGATCCTTTCTAGAGAAGGAGTTTCTCTCGAAAGAAGTGAGTGGGAGGAAAGTAGAACTCTATGAGGTAGATGTACCTTCTCTCGAATTGGAAAGTTGCTCATCACAGAAAACCATTTCCGTGATGCCTACACCAACAAGAGAGGAAGCTAATGATAATGATCATGAAACTTCAGATCAAGTTACTACCAAACCTCGTAGGTCAACCAGGGCACGTTCCGCACTAGAGTGGTATGGTATTCATGTTCTGGAAGTCAGGTTACTAGAACATGACGAACCTACGAACTATGAGGAAGCGATGATGAGCCCAGATTCCGCAAAATGGCTTAAGGCCATGAAATCTGAGATAGGATCCATGTATGAGAACAAAGTGTGGACTTTGGTGGACTTGCCCAATGATCGGCAAGCCATTGAGAATAAATGGATCTTCAAGAGGAAGGCGTAGGGTGATGGTAGTGTTACTATCTATAAAGCTCGAATTATCGCGAAATGTTTTCAACATGTTCAAGGTGTTGACTACGATGAGATTTTCTCACTCATAGCGATGCTTAAGTCTGTCTGAATCATGTTAGCAATTGCCGTATTTTATGAAATCTGGCAAATGGATGTCATAAATGCATTCCTTAATGGATTTCTTAAAGAAGAGTTGTATATGATGCAACTAAAGGTTTTTGTCAATCCTAAAGGTGCTAACAAAGTGTGCAAGCTCAGTGATCAATCTATGGAACTGGTGCAAGCATCTCGTAGTTGGAATATACGCTTTGATGAGTTTGTCGGTGTACTAGAATAGGGGTACCCTAGTACCCCGAACTTGTGCACGGGCAGTTGCAGCACCCCGTGGCAAGGCTTGCCGGGAGAACGCCAAGATCCTCTGTGGTTCCCTTGGAGCCATTCAAGAACAAAGTATTTAAGCTCAGGAGACAAGGCCCCGGCAAGAGGAGCTTGCCGAGAAGGCCAACCAAGGCACTCCAAGGAACTTGCCGCGACGCGTCACGCGCTCCGGCAAGGCAACAAGGCCCCGGCAAGAGGAGCTTGCCGGGAGGACCAACCAAGGTACCTCGAGGCCCGGTGAGCGACAAGCTTCCTGACCCGACAAGATAACAGCAGCGGCAAGGTGCTTGCCGCGGCAGGCGGCCACTCTGTGCCCATGCTCCAGCGCATCCACCAACGTGTCGCTCTGGGGGCCTCTCCAGGCGCGCGTGGCGGGAGGCTGTGCAGCCAGCGGTGCGCAGTGGCATGCGAAGCTGACAAGATCGCCATCGTGGCGAACGGTGGCGCCCCTAACGGTCCTTTTCTGCACTGTTTGGGCGACTCAGACGGGCATTTAATGCCCTTGTCCCCTACCGTCAGGGTTAGGTAGGGTGCGCTATACAAGTAACTGTACCAACCACCTCACTTTTTACATTTGTACCCTTCTCTGCGTTGCCACCTGTAGGTGACTCCTTTAGCGTATAAAAGGAGGCCCATGCGCAACGTAGAGGGGGTTCGCGAGGTTCGACTGGGGTTCGCGAGGTTCGACTGGTTCGGAACCCAGAAAAATACTACGCTCTCTCTCTGGAGCAAGAACACAAGATAATCAAACAAGCAGCAGTAGGAGTGTTATCTCTCCGGAGAGCTCCGAAGCTGGGTAAACTGCTCGTGTGCTTCGCCTCGATCTGCTCTTCGTGCGATCTCCGCCCCCCGCCGAACCGAAAGGGGCTCGGTCCGCCGGCCCCATAGGTGTTCGTGGATCAGTTTCCCCGACATCTTTGGCGCGCCAGGTAGGGGGCGTCGAGATTGTGTGAACCTGATCCGGCGTTCACACGAGCTAGATCTTCATTCCCTTCATCAACATGCCACCGAAGAAGAAGACTTCGGCGGCAGCCGCTCCGTCCACGTCACTTCCGCCACCGTTGGAGCAAACGGGTGGTGGAATGGACGCTGGCGGAAGAATGGACGTCGACGAGGAAGCTTATGATGCTGCCAGGTCCAAGGACAAGGCTGCACAAACCTCGGCGACTGTACATGTTCCGCGCCACTCTCAGGAGGCGCAAGACCAACAGCGTCATGGCACTCGCGGTGCCATACGCATGATGGGCCAAGACCAAGCCGGTGGATCTCGGGGCGCTCAAGACCAGGATGCACGCCAGCGTGCTGGCACGAGCGGGGCACGGTCGCCTGGACGGGATACTGCTCCTTCTAACATAGTTAGAAGTCCGAGCACGTCCCGCTCCTCGCGCCGTCCGCCACTGCCACCCACCACTCCAGCAGAAGCTTTGGCGTGAGCTCAACTGCTCCTAGATTACCCTCCGACGTCGGACAAGATCGATGAATGGAGGGCCACCATTCAGAGTCTCATCGGCTACGCCAACGGCGACACTCCACGGCAGCCGAGCGCGTCGCCGCCGCGGCAGGGTTGCCGGGCGCAAGCCGGTGGCGACGAAATGGGTGGAGGTGCAACTACCATGCAATCACCGCCCCGAAGGCCAAGATCGCCGACTCGCCGGATCCACCTCGACAGCGACTCCACCGCATCATCGGATCCACGAGCTCGTCGCGATCAGCGCCAAGTTCTTCATGATCGACAACAAGAAGACGCTCGAACTCGCATCGAGCGCCGAAGAGAAGCGCGACATCAATCCGACAAGCGCGCTGGGCCCTCTGTTGACATGCATGCGCCAGGGGAACCAGGCGATCTGCCGTACGCGGTAGGTTGCCCTGCGTTCACTCGTGAGCTGTGGCAAGTCCAGTGGCCCAGCACAAAGAACTTCAAGCCAGACGTACCGGAGAAGTACGACGGCAAGACGCATCCGTCGGAGTTCCTCAGCATCTACACCATTGCGGTGTAGGCTGCCGGGGGACGGGATGACAAGATCCTTGCCAACTACTTCCCGCTGGTGCTCAAGCCCAACGTCAAATCCTGGCTCATGCACTTGTCGGACAACTCCATATCCTCTTGGGCTGATCTGTGCCATCAGTTTGTCGGCGCCTTCACAGGCGGACACAAGCCTCATGGCCAGGAGAGTGATCTTCATCTGCTCGCCCAGAAGGAAGGAGAGCCCCTGCGCAAGTACATTCAGAGATTCAGCAGTGTGCAGCATAACATCCCAGACGTCCACCCTGCCGCGGTGATCAGCGCGTTCCATCAGAACATGCGAAACCGCAGGATGCGGGAGGAAATGGCGATGTGCAAGATCAGGGACGTCAGTGAGTTATATGCACTGGCCGACAAGTGTGCACGTGCTGAGGAAGGGAGGAGACACCCCGGAGAGAATGTAGGAGCGGGAGGATCTGACAGTGAAGATGCTGCCCCGGCAAGGAAAAACCGGCAGCGGAACAACAGGAAGAGGAAAGGCAAAGAGGTGCTAGTTGTTGAGCAGTCCGGCAACGGTGGTGGCGCCAAGAAAGCCAAAGCTGGTGACTCCGGCAAGAAGGTTGCCGCGGAGGTGGCGGTCGCCGACAAGCAGGACGGCACCAACAAGCAGTATTGCAAGATGCACCGCACCAAGGGCCATGATCTCCAGAGCTGCAAGAAAGTCGAGCAGCTTGTTGAGCAACAGAAAGCTGAATACGAGCGGCGCGACAAGGAGAAGGCCCAGGAAGGTGCTGGGGGATCCGGCAAGAAACGTCCCGGCCAAGGAGGACGCCGCGGCAAGGCCAAGCAGCGGCAAGGAGACAGACCTCCTCGCGGCCGCGACAAGGATGAAGATAACGACGACGATGAAGACATGGATGATGAGGAGACTGATGAGCAGGAGTTGCAGAAAGCCACAGAGGTCCTGTGCGGTGACGGTAGCGCTTCTCTACATACCTCGCACCGTCAGCTCAAGCAGTGGGTGCGGGAAGTTAATGCAGCAGAACCACCCGTCGAGTCACGCAAGCGTCTGAAATGGTCCAGCACGCCTATCATCTTTGATATTGAGGACCACCCTGATCGCATAACTGCGGTCGGGTGCTTGCCGATGTTGGTTTCACCAACAATCCGCAACCTCAAGGTCACTAAGATGCTAGTTGACGGCGGAGCCGGCTTGAACCTGATCTCCTCCGCGGTGCTCCAGAAACTCCAGATCCCTGACAGTGAGCTCGAAGAGACCGGTACATTTCAAGGAATCAACCCGGGAAGGAGCAAGCCGAAGGGAAAGATCACGTTGCCGGTAACATTTGGCAGCGACCTGAACTTCAGGACTGAGAGGGTCACGTTTGATGTTGCTGACTTTCCGTTACCTTACAATGGAATCCTTGGCCGTCCGGCACTCGCCAAGTTCATGGCAGCCTCTCACTATGCGTACAACGTACTGAAAATGCCAGGCCCGATAAGTGTCATCTCCGTCCCTGGCGACAAGAAGGATGCTCTAATCTGTGCTGACAAGATCTACCGGGAAGCAGCAGCCGTAGAAGAACGCGAGACACTTGCCGCTGAAGCTCCCGGGGGGAATAAGAAGACCAAGTCCGGCAAGAGCTCTGATGCCCACTCCGGCAAGCGCACCTCTTCGGAGTGCTGCACTACCGTCGAGGACGCACCATCGAGCTCCACCGGCAAGTGTAAGAAGGCAATAGCAGCTCCACCTGAGACCAAGAAGGTGTCCGCCAAGGAGGACGGCACTGGTGGTACATTCACCATCAGCGCCACTCTTGACCCCAAATAAGAAAGCGCGCTCATTGCTTTCCTGCGGGCGAATGTCGACGTGTTTGCGTGGAAACCGTCTGATATCCCCGGTGTTCCCAGGAAAGTAATTGAGCACCACCTTGCCGTCTGTCCTCATGCGCGGCCCGTCAAGCAGAAAGTCAGGAAACAGGCAGTGGAGCGCCAAGAATTCATCGCAGAAGAAATCAAGAAGTTGGAAGCAGCAGGCCTTGTCAGAGGAGTGCTCCATCCCACGTGGTTGGCCAATCCTGTTGTCGTGCGCAAGGCTAACGGGAAATGGAGGCTTTGTATTGACTTCACTGATGTTAATAAAGCTTGTACCAAAGACCCATTTCCCTTGCCGCGCATTGACCAGATTGTTGACTCCACAGCCGGATGTGATTTGCTTTCATTTCTTGATGCATACTCAGGATACCATCAGATCTTCATGGCAGAAGAGGATGAAGAGAAAACCGCATTTATCACCCCGTGTGGCACGTACTGCTTCGTACGGATGCCTTTTGGTTTGAAGAATGCTGGTTCAACATTCGCAAGGGTAGTCCACCATGCTTTTGAGCCACAGATGCACAGAAATGTGGAAGCCTACATGGATGACATAGTGGTCAAGAGCAAGAACAGGGCGACCCTGATTCAAGATTTAGATGAGACATTTGCAAATCTGCGCAAGGTCAACCTCAAGCTTAACCCCGAGAAGTGCGTGTTTGGAGTCCCTTCCGGCAAGCTTCTCGGGTTCTTCGTGTCTCAGTGGGGAATTGAAGCCAATCCCGACAAGATCAAGGCCATTGAGCAGATCGAAGCACCAAAGCGCATCAAGGATGTACGAAGACTTGCCGGTTGCGTGGCTGCTCTCAGCAGGTTTGTCTCTAGATCTGCTGAGCGCGCCCTGCCATTTTTCAAAATTTTGAAAAAGGCAGGTCCAATAAAATGGACTCTGGAGGCGGAGGCTGCGCTGCAGGACTTGAAGAGATACCTGTCCTCCACTCCAACACTTGTCGCACCTAAGCCACAAGAGAAGTTGTTGTTGTATATAGCAGCAACCAATCAAGTGGTTAGTGCTGCGTTAGTGGCGGAAAGGGAGGCAGATGATGAGCCAGCAACCACGGCAGATGCATCCAGCGACAAGCAAGGGGCTTCGCCGACAAGCTCTGGTCCCGACAGAGATGGATCCGCGCAGGAGCATGATAAGATGTAGAAGAGAATGGTGCAGCGTCCAGTTTACTTTGTCAGTTCCCTTTTATAGGGGGCTAGATCAAGGTACTCTGGTGTGCAGAAGTTGCTTTTCGGCCTCCTAATGGCCTCGAGAAAGCTGCGCCATTACTTCCAAGCACATGAGATCACAGTCGTCACTCGCTTTCTGCTGAAGAGGATACTGCAAAATCCAGAAGCGACAGGCAGGATTGTCGAGTGGGCGCTAGAACTGTCAAGCTTTGGCCTCAAGTTTGAGAGCACTTCGACTATCCAAAGCAGAGCATTGGCAGAGTTCATAGCAGAATGGACGCCAACACCAGATGAAGAAATTCCAGAGACGAGCATCCCCGTCAAAGAGGCAAGCAAAGAGTGGCTGATGTACTTTGATGGTGCCTTCTCGCTGCAAGGCGCCGGTGCGGGCGTGCTGCTTGTCACGCCCACCGGAGAGCACCTCAAGTACGTAGTCCAGATGCACTTTCCCAAGGAGCAAGCAACCAACAATACTGCAGAGTATGAAGGATTGCTTGCCGGTCTCAGAATCGCAGCAGACCTTGGGACCAAGAAGCTCATTGTCAGGGGTGACTCACAGCTTGTCGTCCGCCAAGTGAACAAGAACTACCAGAGTCCATTGATGGAAGCATATGTTGATGAAGTGAGGAAGCTAGAAGAGCACTTTGACGGCCTACAGATGGAGCATATCCCAAGAGCTCAGAATGACATTGCTGATGGCCTGTCAAAGTGCGCCGCACTAAAGTTACCTATGGAACCAGGGATCTTCGTGCTCAAGTTGACTCAACCATCCGTAACACCATCAACTGGACAAAGCAAGAAGAGGAAGTTTGTTTCTGGTGACTACTTTCCGGCAGAGCTCCCCGAAGCCGCCGCCAAGAAAGTCCCCAAGATCAACACCAAGGATGCTGAGGGGCAGTCTGCTCCGGCAAGCCTTATGGTTTGTTCCGTTGAAGCAGATGCTCCCGACAAGTTTTGCTCCGGCAAGCTTGCCGGGGAACATCAAGCTCCGGCAGGGCCGCAAGTCCTTGCGGTAGAAGCGAATGTTCCCGCAGCAGCAGATGTGCCTTTAGTCCTTGTTGTCGAGCCACAAGCTCCAGCATGGGCACAGCAGATTGTCCATTTCCTTCAAACAGGAGAACTTCCCGAAGAGCAAGAAGAAGCGGAAAAAGTAGCCTGGCAGTCAAGTATGTACCAGTTTGTCGATAGCATACTGTACAGAAGGAGACTCAACGATGTGAAATTGAAGTGTATTTGCCGGGAAGATGGACAAAAGCTGTTGGCAGAGATACATGGAGGCATATGTGGCCACCACATTGGCGCAAGAGCACCTGCCGGCAAAGCTTTCCGGCAAGGTTTCTTTTGGCTGACAACCCTCCAGGATGCAACTGCACAAGTAACCAAGTGTGAAGCGTGCCAGTTCCACTCCAAACAGATACACCAGCCAGCTCAAACTCTCTAGACGATCCCTTTATCCTGGCCATTTTCGGTCTGGGGGCTCGATATCCTCGGCCCTTTCCCCTGAGCTGTCGAGGGCTTTGAGTACTTGTACGTCGCAATCGACAAGTTCACAAAGTGGCCGGAAGTGCAGCCAGTGAGGAAGGTGACAGCACAGTCAGCAGTCAAGTTCTTTAGGTCAATTGTTTGCCGTTTCGGGATCCCTAACAGGATCATCACCAACAACGGCACGCAATTCACGAGCCGCACCTTCATGCAGTATGTCCAAGACCTTGGCGCCAAGGTCTGCTTCGCTTCTGTTGCTCATCCGAGAAGCAACGGTCAAGCAGAGAGGGCAAATGCTGAAGTGCTGCGCGGGCTCAAGACCAGAACTTTCGACAGGTTGTGCAAGTGCAGAAGAAACTGGATCGAGGAGCTGCCAATGGTTCTTTGGTCGATCAGAACAACGCCAAATCGAGCCACTGGCCAGACGCCTTTCTCTCTAGTCTATGGAGCAGAGGCAGTTCTCCCCACGGAACTCGTATACGGATCGCCTCGAGTGCTCGCTTATGATGAGCTTGAGCAAGAACAGCTGCAACAAGACGACGCGCTGCTCCTTGAGGAAGATCGTCTTCAGGCTGCTGTACGAGCTGCTCGATACCAGCAAGCTTTGCGCCGCTACCATAGCCGCAAAGTTAAGGCCAGAAGCTTCGAGGAAGGCGACCTTGTTCTTCGGCGCGTTCAGTCCGCCAAGAATTCCAACAAGTTGACGCCGAAGTGGGAAGGCCCTTATCGGGTGAAACGACTCACAAGGCCCGGCGCTGTCCGCCTTTAGACCGAAGATGGCATTCCGGTGAGCAACTCCTGGAGCATAGAACATCTTCGTAAGTTTTTCCCGTAGGGCGCGGTTGCCGGGACCCGTTCCGGCAACCACCTTTTGTACAAGTCTTGCCGCTGTTGCATGTAATCCTTTGTACAAAGCCGGGCGCATATCCCGTGCATCAGAAAAACCCCATGTGCTCCGCGCAACTTGTCCATTTCATGCATTAGTTTCTTTCTTGCATGCGTTATCTAACACTTTGTGCAGCACCTATATCCGGTAAGCAATAACGAGCCGAAGGGCTCCATATCATTATTTTCTCTTCTTTCTTCTTTTCAACAAAGGAAAAGAAGGTTCCCTCGCACACAAGTTTGCCGGGGGGGAAGGAGAAGGTTGTGGTACGGACCAGGCGTCGTTCAAGCAAAGTTTTGCCTTGCCGGGAAGCAAACGACAGAAAAGCTAAGTTGCCAAAGTTTGAGCAATCAGTTTTTAAATTTTCGAGTTATCTTCCTCGAACGACCCTGCTTTGTATGGAAAACCTGTGCGCGGAGGAACCAACTCGTGGCTAGTTGCGCCCTTACTTTGTTTCGAGTCCGCTCAACAACTTAAGTGTGCTGCATCTAGTCGCGACAAGGTTTCTTGTCGGAAGCGGCACCGCCAGCAGGCTGCTGACGTTCCGCACTCAGCGCTCGCGGCTCGGGTGCCTGCGCCGACAAGTTCCCTAGAAGCGTAGGGTAAAAACATACAAAGGAAGGAATCTAGTAGAGGAAATAACATAGCAATTGATAACAGAAATAAAGTTATATTACAAGATAACTTGTCGCAGCTCTAACAGACTGTTTTCATAACATGATTAGCAGCGACAAGGGAAGAGAAGAAATGGGCGGCCTAGTCTACGCGGTCGCCCTCGACCCTCTTGATCCCGCTCACCTCGCCACCTTCATCAGCACCTTCTGGAGAACTCCGGCGCAGATTTTGCGCGACTCGTCGGCCAATTGCTTTGGGATCCTCTCCCGGAGCCGCTGGAGTGCCGTCGCCACGCCCTTGAAGAATAGGCTGAGCTTGGCGCTGGGTTGGAGATTCTCGTTGGAGGGATACCCAAAGTCCTCCATCCCCAGCTGTGCCAGCTCCTCGTCGATGACTGCGGCAATATTCACCAGGCCCTCGGTCCAGTGCTCCACAGTATCTCTGAACGAGTTCTGGGTAACTACGATGCTCTCCAACAGCGCCTTGTCAGCCTTGACCTTCTCCGACAAGGTCTTCTCCCGCTCCTTGGTGTTGTCCAGCGTCTGCGTCAGCGTGGCCAGCTTCAACTTCAGGTCCGCATTGGAATCCTTGGCGGCGCTGAGCTCCTTGCCCCTCTCAGCGAGAAGACCTTGCAGCTCACCGTGGGCGGCAGCATCCTTCTCACGCTCACGCTTGAGCGCGGCAAGCTCCTCGCCGCTCTTCCCGATGTTGGCCTCCAGCTGCGCCACCTTCTCCTCCAACTCTTTCTTGGCGGCCTCTGCGGTTGCGGCAGCGTCCTTTGCTTCCTTGAGTGCCCCGCCAAGTGCTTGCTCGCGCTCGGCGAGCTCCTCCTTGTAGCTGTCGAGGTTGGCCTTCCGCTGCACCAATTCGCCTTCCCGCGCGGACTGCTTCTCCGCGGCCAGCCTTTGTTCCTCCTCAGCTTCGGCCTTCTCGAGAAGGAAGGCCGTGCGCTCCTCGGCGAGTCGCTCCCGCTCCTGTGCCAGGGACAGGAGAGCTTCTTGATTGTAGCCCCGGAGCTCCTCCGCGCGCTTCTCCATATCAACTCCCGCCTTCGCGACAAGCGCTTCCCGGGAAGCCAGCTTGGCTTGCCGGGCACGGTAGAGTGATAGCAGCTTGTGCAGCAGCTGCTCCTCCTCAGGCTCGCCACTACTGCTGCTGGGCGCGTCGACCAACGACAGTCCAGCGGAGGCGAGCACCTCCTCATCGAAAGCTTCCCCCTCAACCGGCGCCCTGGAGCTCGACGCCCAGGGTAGCTTGATGAAGATATCGTCGCCGGCCTTCAAGTAGGCGCCGGGCTGGGGCTCCTCGGAGCCCGGCTCCGCAGCAGCGGCAGAGGGATCGGCGGTCGGTGCAGCGCCTGGCGCTCCTGCGGCCTCAGGGTCGTCAGTGCAATCGCCCGACCCCTCGCCGGCTTCTGCGGCGGCAGCCTTGGCGGCCTCCTCGCCGGCGGTCTCATCAGCACCGGCCCCTTCTCCGTTGGCGGCGGCGTCGTCAGTGCTGCCATGCGCGCCTTCCTCACCGGCGCCCTCTATCTCCATTGGCTCAGCAGCAGATGGGTCTGAAGAACGAAGAAGGGAGAAAAATCAATCAAAAATCCAAGAGAAGAAAATCAGAAGAAGAAGAACCTAAGGGAAAGTTTTTGGACAAGTGAATTACCTATGCCAAGATCTACAGTTGCGGTCTCGGCCGCCGCAGGATCGACGGTGCTGCCCCTTGCCGGAGAGTTCTCCCTTACTGGAGAGCGCTCCCTTGCCGGGGACTCCTCCCTTGGTGGCGTAGTCGAAGCAGATGGCACTTCGGGACCAGCTTCCTGGCGCTCCTGATATGGCTGCTCTGCTCCTACACAAATCAACAAGCAAGATATCAACAAAGGAAAAAGCACTCATGCGCGCCGGACAGCAGAAAGCTAACTATGAACTTACGCTGGGGGCTGCGCTGGGGGCTGCTTTGAGGAGTGGTTGCCGGGTCCGTCAAGGTGGTCTCGGACCCACCCCCTGCTGACACGGTGGGGTCATCTTCGATGACAATCACCGCGGCCTTGGCCCTCTTCGCCGCTCTCTGGGCCAGCGTCCTGAAAAGAAAGGAGTCCAGATTGAAGCAAGTCAGATACAAGATAAAAACAGCAAGATTGAAGAACTACAAGAGCTCCAAAGAAACTTACTCTTCTTCCTCCTCGTCGGAGCTGAGCACGGAAAGATCAAGGTCCGGCTCCCCTCCGGTGCGGCGAGGCGGAGGAGTAGGATCCCTTGCCCGCTTGGCGGGGGCGATGGCGGTGGCCCGGGAAGATCCCGCTCCAGTTGCCGCTGCTGCGTGAGGCGCTCCTGCGGCAACATTGCTTGCCGCGGTAGAGCGTGTCGCACGGCTCGGTGGCTGTTGTCCCGGCTGCCGCCCCGCTACGTCCGCGGCCCTGCGAAGACGCCTTCTTGGCGGGGCCGGGGGCTCCGCCTACGGCAAGTTTTCTGAAGGATCGGGCTCTTCCTCGCCGGCCTCGCTCGGCTCAGCTTCAGAACCGGCAGGCTCTTCCTCACCAATAAACTCCACGCGCTCGGCGAGGTTTGCCGCCTCTGCTGCCTCCGCCTCCTCCACAGTGAACCCGAACGCGCCCGCGGCAGCTGCGGCCGCAACCTCTTCCGCCCTAGTGGTGATGCGCTGCAGCTCCTCGTCGGTGGTGTCACGGGTGAGGCTCTTCTGCTCGTCAGCGCGGACCGGCACTTCTTCTAAGTTGTCGAAGAACGCTTGCACGACGTCATCCGCAGGCTCTTGCCAAGTTGGAACGATTCCGTGTGAATCGCACAACGGCATCATGGCGCGGATCCGGTCAAGCGAAGAATTATTGCACAATGGAACGACGCCCCTCGCCAGCGTGAATGGGTGCTGGGGATCGCGTTTGAACAACTCCAGGAGCATTGCATCCAGCTCCATGACGGTGAAGTTGTAGTTGAGGCCCGGCCGCAGCCTCATGATGTCCGCCGAGTTCTTGAATTCCCAGGCGGGCCTCCCCCTCTCCTGCAGGGGGGCGATGCGGCGGCGGAGGAAATCTGCGCCTACAGCACCTACAGTGAGCCCGGCAAGCCTGAGGCGAAGGATCCTAGTAATGGCTATCTTCAGCCTCTCGTCTTCCGGGGCCACGTTGCTCCAGTCATTGCCGCGCACTATTGGAGCTTGGCGCACGGCGGTGAAGGGCTGCAGATTCTCCTCGACAATCCAGCACCACTCCGCTCTCCACTCCTCCCACTTGCTGCGGAGCTCACCCTCCAAGTACGCCTCCTTCTTGCTGACTCTCGAGATCCAGGCGATCCCTCCGGCAAGCGGCTCTCCTCTCTCTACCCGAGGTATGAAGAAGTGGCGGAAAAGGGCAACATTGGGGTGGACTCCGACAAAGTTTTCGCACAAATGTGCGAAAACTGCCATGGTCAGAACGGCGTTGGGGGTGAAATCAAGGAGGCGGAAGCCGTAGTTGTTCATGATATCGCAGAAGAACTCCGAGAAGGGCGGGCAGAGCCCGCAATAGAAGAACAGCGCAAAGAATGGGTACCCGTTTGGAGCCAGTTCTGAAGCAGCAGCCGGGAGTACCCTCGTGCGCGGATGCGCCCGCGTCTCCGTCGCCCAAAAGAGGTAGAAGTACTCCCTCAGCTCCTTCGCGCTGAGCTGGGGGGAGAAGATCGCCCGCTCCTTCCGCAGCGCCGCGAGCCGCTGCGCCTCGGCCGACTTCACGCCCTTTCCCTTGTCGGCTTTCGGAGCCATGGCGGAGGTGGTGGGGGAGGTCGGCGGCGTTGGTGATGCTGGTGGCAATGGGGGGCGGAGCGCTGCTCTCTCGGCTTCAAGAAGAAGGGGGGAGCGGCGGAGGTTCGTGAAGATGGAGTAGTAGCAACCAGCGAGGGGGAACGAACTGCCCCTGTTTCCTCTGCTTATAAAGAGGGACGGGGCGGACGTTTCGCCCTTCCGAATAAAGAACCACCCACGATCTCTCCCATGACGCCGCATTCGACGCGTGCCGTTAGGGGAGAACGCGGTGGATACGGAGTGAGATTCGGCGTGGCCCAGCCCGCGTGTGCCCGTGCCCTGTCTTGGGCCTGGCCCAACAGCGCTCGGCACCGTGTCTAGCCCAGGCCCGGGGGCTCCTGTCGGTGTACTAGAATAGGGGTACCCTAGTACCCCGAACTTGTGCACGGGCAGTTGCAGCACCCCGCGGCAAGGCTTGCCGGGCGAACGCCAAGATCCTCCGTGGTTCCCTTGGAGCCATTCAAGAACAAAGTATTTAAGCTCACGAGACAAGGCCCCGGCAAGAGGAGCTTGCCGGGAAGGCCAACCAAGGCACTCCAAGGAACTTGCCGCGATGCGTCACGCGCTCCGGCAAGGCAACAAGGCCCAGGCAAGAGGAGCTTGCCGGGAGGACCAACCAAGGTACCTCGAGGCCCGGTGAGCGACAAGCTTCCGGACCCGACAAGATAACAGCAGCGGCAAGGCGCTTGCCGCGGCAGGCGGCCACTCTGTGCCCACGCTCCAGCGCATCCACCAACTTGTCGCTCTGGGGGCCTCTCCAGGCGCGCGTGGCGGGAGGCTATGCAGCCAGCGGTGCGCAGTGGCATGCGAAGCTGACAAGATCGCCATCGTGGCGAACGGTGGCGCCCCTAACGGTCCTTTTCTGCACTGTTTGGGCGATTCAGATGGGCATTTAATGCCCTTGTCCCCTGCCGTCAGGGTTAGGTAGGGTGCACTGTACAAGTAACTGTACCAACCATCTCACTTTTTACATTTGTACCCTTCTCTGCGTTGCCACCTGTCGGTGACCCCTTTAGCGTATAAAAGGAGGCCCATGCGCAATGTAGAGGGGGTTCGCGAGGTTCGACTGGTTCGGAACCCAGAAAAATACTACGCTCTCTCTCTGGAGCAAGAACACAAGATAATCAAACAAGCAGCAGTAGGAGTGTTATCTCTCCGGAGAGCTCCGAAGCTGGGTAAACTGCTCGTGTGCTTCGCCTCGATCTGCTCTTCGTGCGATCTCCGCCCCCCGCCGAACCGAAAGGGGCTCGGTCCACCGGCCCCATAGGTGTTCGTGGATCAATTTCCCCGACAGAGTTGATCAAAGCATATAGTTTTATATAGACTTGCGGTGAAGCCTGTATTTACAAGAAAGTGAGTTGGAGCACTACAGCTTTTCTGATAAGTATATGTGAATGACATATTGTTAATCAAAAATGATGTAGAATTTTCTGGAAAGCATAAAGGAGTGTTTGAAAGGAGTTTTTCAAAGAAAGACCTCGGTGAAGCTGCTTACATATTGGGCATCAAGATTTATAGAGATAGATTAAGACACTTGATAAGACTTTCGATGAGTACATACCTTGATAAGATTTTGAAGGAGTTCAAAATGGATCAGTCAAGGAAGGAGTTATTGCCTGAGTTTTAAGGTATGAAGTTGAGTAAGACTCAAAACCCGACCACGGCAGAAGATAGAGAGAGAATGAAAGTCATTCCCTATGCCTCAGCCATAGGTTCTATAAAGTATGCCATGTTGTATACCAGACCTATTGTGTACCTTGCCTTGAGTTTGACAAGGAGGTACAATAGTGATCCAGGAGTAGATCACTGGACAGCGGTCAAAATTATCCTTAGGTACCTAAAGAGGACTAAGGAAATGTTTCTCGGTTATGGAGGTGACAAAGAGTTCGTCGTAAGGAGTTACGTCGTTGCAAGCTTTGACACTGATCCGGATGACTCTGAGTCTCAATCTGGATACATATTGAAAGTGGGAGAAATTAGCTAGAGTAGCTCCATGTAGAGAATTGTAGACATAGAAATTTTCAAAATACATACGGATCTGAATATGGCAGACCCGTTGACTAAACTTCTCTCACAAGCAAAACATGATCACACCTTGGTACTGTTTGGGTGTTAATCACATAGTGATGTGAACTAGATTATTGACTATAGTAAACCCTTTGGGTGTTGGTCACATGGCAATGTGAACTATGGGTGTTAATCACATAAAGATGTGAACTCTTGGTGTTAAATCACATGGCGATGTGAACAAGATTATTGACTCTAGTGCAAGTGGGAGACTGAAGGAAATATGCCCTAGCGGCAATAATAAAGTTGTTATTTTATATTTCCTTATATCATGATAAATGTTTATTATTCATGCTAGAATTGTATTAATCGGAAACTTTATACATGTGTGGATACATAGACAAAACACCGTGTCCCTAGTAAGCCTCTACTAGACTACCTCGTTAATCAAAGATGGTTAAGTTTCCTAACCATAGACATGTATTGTCATTTTATGAATGGGATCATATCATTAGCAGAATGATGTGATGGACAAGACCCATCCGTTAGCATAACATATTGATTGTTCAGTTTTATTGCTATTGCTTTCTTCATGTCAAATACATATTCCTTTGACTATGAGATTATGAAACTCCCGGATACCGGAGGAATACCTTGTGTGCTATCAACCATCACAACGTAACTGGGTAATTATAAAGATGCTCTACAGGTATCTTCGAAGGTGTTTGTTGGGTTGGCATAGATCGAGATTAGGATTTGCCACTTCGAGTATCGGAGAGGTATCTCTGGGCCCTCTCGGTAATGCACATCATAATAAGCCTTGCAAGCAATGTGACTAATGAGTTAGTTAATGGATGATGTCCTACGGAACGAGTAAAGAGACTTGCCAGTAACGAGATTGAACTAGGTATAAAGATACCGACGATCGAATCTCGGGCAAATAACATACCGATGACAAAGGGAGTAACGTATGTTGTCATTACGGTTCGACCGATAAAGATTTTTGTAGAATATGTGGGAGCCAATATGAGCATCCAGGTTCCGATATTGGTTATTGACCGGCGAGATGCCTCGATCATGTCTACATAGTTCTTGAACCCGTAGGGTCCACACGCTTAATGTTCAATGACGATTTTGTATTATATGAGTTATGTGATTTGGTGACCTAGTGTTGTTCGGAGTCCCGGAAGAGATCACGAAATGGTCGAGAGGTAAAGATTGATATATAGGACGATGGTATTCAGACATCGGAAGTGTTTCGGGATGCACCGGGTACTTATCGGGTCACTAGAAGGGGTTCCGGGCACCCCTGGCAAAAGATATGGGCCTTATGGGCCAAGAGGGGAAGCACACCATCCACAAAGGGGCTGGTGCGCCCCTCCCATATGGGCTGGAAAAATTGGAGAAGGAAAGAGGAAGGAGGAAAGGGAAAAGGGAATAGGATTCCCCCTTCCCCATCTTCCCTTCCTACTCCGAATAGGAATAGGAAAGGGGAGAGGCCGAATTGGGAGGCGCCCAAGTAGGATTCCTCCTACTTGGGGCACCCGCTTGGCTACCTCTCCTCCCCTCCAGCCTATTATATGAGGGGGAGCACCGCTAGAACACACATGAATCATTGTTAGCCGTGTGCGGCGCCCCCCTCCATGGTTTACGCCTCCGGTCATATTCACGTAGTGCTTAGGCGAAGCCCTGCACGGATCACTTCACTATCACCGTCACCACGTTGTCGTGCTGACGGAACTCTCCCTCAACACTTTGTTGGATCAAGAGTTCGAGGGACGTCATCGAGCTGAACGTGTGCAGAACTCGGAGGTGCCGTATATTTTGTGCTTGATCGGTCAGAACGAGAAGAAGTTTGACTACATCAACAGCGTTGTCAAACGCTTCCGCTTTCAGTCTACGAGGGTACATGGACACACTCTCCCCCTCTCGTTGCTATGCATCTCCTAGATAGATCTTGCATGAGCGTAGGATAATTTTTGAAATTGCATGCTATGTTCCCCAACAAGAACTATTGAGCAAGCTGAATTGCTATTGAATAATATATTGAGTAATTAAAATGATTGGACACTTCCTGAACCCACTCCAAAGCCAACTCCAAAGAAAAGGGGTATTATATTTCTCAGTCCTGAAAATATGCAAGAGGCAAAGAAATCTATGAAAGGAAAAGGTATTAAAGCTGAAGATGTTAAGAATCTACCACCTATTGAAGAAATACATGGTCTTGATAACCCGACACAGGTAGTCGAGGTAAACTCTCTCCATAGATTTCATGAAGGTGATATCCCTCATAATAAGTCTGCTAGACAATGCTTGGATGAGTTTGATAATTTTATTGTTAAAAAGGAAATTTTCAATGCTTATGTTAGTAGACAATTGAAACATAATGCTAACATGATTGATCACTTGAGTAATTATATGAATAGAATTGTTAATGATCTTAAGCTTATTAATAAACATGCTTCCATGGTTACAACTCAAGTAGAACAAGTACTTAAGGCTCAAGATGAATTGCTTAATGAGTTGAATAGTAAGAATAATGATAATGTTGTTAGGGTTATGACTAGAGGTGGTAAAATGACCCAGGAACCTTTGTATCCTGAGGGCCATCCTAAGAGAATTGAGTAGGATTCTTAGAGAACTAATACTGATGCACCTAGTCCTCGCTCTAAAAAGAAAAAGAAAACTGATAGGACTTTGCATGCTAGTGAACCTGCTATAGACACACCTGAGAATCCCAATGATATTTCTATTTCTGATGCTGAGACACGGTCTGGTAATGAACATGAACCTAGTGCTAATGCTAATGATGATGTTCATGTTGATGCTCAACCTAGTAATGATAATGATGTAGAGATTGAACCTGTTGTTGATCTTGACAACCCACAATCAAAGAATCAACGTTATGATAAAAGAGACTTTGTTGCTAGGAAGCATGGTAAAGAAAGAGAACCATGGGTTCAGAAACCCATGCCCTTTCCTCCTAATCCATCCAAGAAAAAGGATGATGAGGATTTTGAGCGCTTTGCTGAAATGATTAGACCTATCTTTTTTCATATGCGGTGACTGATATGCTTAAAATGCCTCCTCCTTTTACTAAGTATATGAAAGATATTGTTACTAATAAAGAAAGATACCGGAAGCTGAAATTTCCACCATGCTTGCTAATTATACTTTTAAGGGTGGAATACCAAAGAAACTTGGAGAACCAGGAGCACCCACTATACCATGCTCCATTAAAAGAAACTATGTTAAAACTGCTTTATGTGATCTCTGAGCTGGTTTTAGTGTTATGCCTTTCTCTTTGTATCATAGACTTGATTTGAATAAGTTGACATCTACTGAAATTTCCGTGCAAATGGCTGATAAATCAACTGCTATACCCATCGGTATTTGTGAGGATGTGCCTGTTGTGGTTGCAAACATTACTATTCTAACGAACTTTGTTATTCTTGATATTCCCGAGGACGATAGTATGTCGATTATTCTTGGTAGACCATTTTTAATACTGTATGGGCTGTTATTGATTGCAACAAAGGCAATGTCACTTTTCATGTTAATGGTAATGAGCATACGGTACACTTTCCGAAGAAACAACCTCAAGTTCATAGTATAAATTCTATTGGAAAATTTTCAACTAGTACTATTGGAGGTTTTGAATTCCCTATTCCTACTACCAAAAAGAAATATGATATTCTTATTGTTGGGGAAATGCAAAATTAGTATTTTATGTATGTTTTCTGAATTATCCATGCAATAGAAAATGTCCCAAAAATAAAAGTTCTCCAAATGCCCTGAAAATTTGATATGATTTGTAATATAATATTTAAGAATTTTTGGTGCAAAGAACACACCATGGGGCCTCACCAGTTGACCTTGTGGGCCCCACGTGGGCCCACTCCACTTATTCCAGCGCCCATCCACTCCTTCCTCCAGAAAAAATCACTCCATTGCTCAAACTCGTGTTCTTGCTCATCTTGCTGCCATTTTCGATCTCCTTGCTCAAAGCCCCATTCACAAAACTGCTTTGGGGGATTGATCTTCGGTATCTGACTCCTCCAATGGTCCAATTAGTTTTTGTTCTAGTGCTTTATTCATTACAAATTTTTGCTGCTTTGGTGACCCTGTTCTTGAGCTTGCGTGTCAAAATTTATATGGTCTAAAGTAGTTTTGATGCATGATATAGCTCCTAGGCACTTCTAGGAGTAGTTGCTATCAATCTTGTTGAGTTTGATTCACTTTTATTTTGAGTCACTAAAAATTTCAGAAATTTTTCAGAGGAAGAGGTATGTCTAGGAAAATGTACCAAGGTGGTTCTTCAAGGAAGCAAGGACCCAGGCCTGCAATTCGTGAGCAAGACCTTGAACCGCTAAGGGAAGCTCAAGTGAAGCCGTGTGAATGGTTGTCGGATGAATTTATGGGTCGTGCAGGTTTCAAGGATGAATTCTATGCGTACATACAAAATGTCGGCCTCGAGGATTTCTTATCGGACCAATGCTTACAGTATTATTATCTCATTAATTCCTTCGTGCGGAGGTTTGAGTTTTCATCCAAGTGCAAAACTCATACTATCATGTTTGATCTTTACGATGAATCTTATACCATGGACCTATAAGACTTTTGTAATGCATGTAAAATTCTGCAATGGGGTAGTCTTAGTGAGCCTCACAAATCTGAATATAATGATTTCCTTGCTAGTCTCACTGTTGGAGAAACTAGAAATATCACACAAGCAACCGTAGGGAGCATTCACTTTCCTGCCATACATTATTTTGCTCTCTTTATTGGTAGGTGTATTAATGGTAAATATGAGCTTTGCCATGTTTGCGCTCCAGATCTTAGTATCCTCAAGTGTGCGGTGTTAGGTGATAAATGATATAATTTGGGAGCCATTATTGCTAGAAGATTACACCTTTATTCTAAAGATGGAAATTTATTTGGTGGGATTTATGCAACTCGTTTAGCTAACTATTTGAATGTACCTATTAGAAGTTATGATATTGAGTTGCCACCTACTTTTCTGGATTATGAGGCTATGGTACGCCACCAGTTTCTTAAGAGGAATGAACAGATCCTCCAGTACCAACTAATCTTTGATAGACGGCGTGTCGTCCTTGTTACCCTTCCTGCTCCTGCTTTCTTTAACTTTCAGGCAAAGGGAAGATATTTTATAACTAGAGAGGAGACAGACGACTATGAGAAAACAGCGAAGGTTTCTTGCCTCCATGCTGCAGCCCTTCAGGCAGTAGCAGATGCGTCTCAGTACAACCCCAACTACAACTTTGGATATCCACCAGGTCAGTGGCCTTAGACCAACTTAGGCCAAAAGGCTAAGCTTGGGGGAGTACGTATTTCTCACCGACATTATATTCATGTTCACACATTCATTCTAGTTGTCCGTGTTCATACTTTTTCATTGTATTATCCATGTTAGTTTATTTGTTTTTCCGCTTTCTTCTTGTGTCTTTGATTAACCTTAAGAAACCAAAAATAATAGTTGTAGTAGTTTACTTTCTATACATGCTTAGTAGTAGTAAAATTAAAAGAAAACCCAAAAAGATTTCCCATTCTTCTTTTGCTTGTTGGGAGCTTTCCCATGTAAATAGTTTTTCTCGTTCTTGTTTTACTTCCTTCAGAAAAACAAAAACTCCAAAAATATTTCAGTGTGTTTCTTTGAATTTCTTTTCTTTGGGGGTCGAGAGGAGAAGACCACGATGGAAATGTTGAGTGGCTCTCATATGCATTATTGTTGATCTAACAGAGAGCCCATATTACCTTGTCTTCTCCTTTGAATAAATGTTTGCAGATTCCAGCTTAGTCTGATGCATGTGCACTATTATTATTATCCACACCGTTCGGTCGTGCAAGTGCAAGGCAATAATGACGATATATGATGAAATGATTGAGATGAGGAGAAGCTAGTATGAACTCGACCTATCTTGTTTTTGTAAATATGATTAATTCATCGTTCCTGATTCAGCCTATTATGAATGAAACATGTTTGCAATGACAATTAGAGATTATAGTTATTCATGACATGCTTAATTAGCTAGGAGTTTATAATGGTTTACCTTGCGTGCCAACATGGAGATTAAAATGGTTGTGATGTAGTATGATAGGATGGTATCCTCCATTGAATGATTCGAGTTGCTTGACTTGGCACATGTTTATGCATGTAGTTGAAACAAAATGCACATAGCCTCTATGATATTTATGTTCATGGTGATTTATATCCCACTCATTCTTGCATTCAATGTTGGTTAATCTCAATGCATTTTTATTACTATTGTCGCTCTCTACTTGGTCGCTTCCCAGTCTCTTTCTAGCCTTCACTTGTACTAAGCGGGAATAGTGCTTGTGCATCCACTTCCATAAACCTAAAAGTTGTTCCATATGAGTCCACCATACCTACCTATATGTGGTATCTACCTGCCGTTCCAATTAAATTTGCATGTGCCAAACTCTCAACCTTCAAATGATAATTTGTTTTGTATGCTCGAATAGCTCATGTGTCAACTAGGGCTGTCAATATCTTACATGCTAGGTGGGTTATTCTCACGATGAGTGGACTCCTCTCATCATTCACAAGAAAATGTCTGGTAACCGGGATGCCCAGTCCCTTGCTCAAAGCAAATCAAATCAAACTAATTGCAAACAAAACTCCCCCGGGATTGTTGTTAGTTGGACGGTACCTGTTGTTTCGGACCAGCCGTGGAATGTGCTTGTTGGTGGTGGGGGAGTATAAACTTTACCATTCTGTTTGGGAACCTCCTATAATTTATGTAGCATGGAAGATACCAAGATCTCTTGATTGTTACGTTGACAATGAAAGCATGCCGCTCAAAATATTATTCCTCTCTATTTCAAAACTCGAGCTTTGGCACCTTTGCAAATCCCTGCTTCCCTCTGTGAAGGGCCTATCTATTTACTTTTATTGTTGAGCCATCATCCTCTTATAAAGAGCACCAGTTAGAGAGCACCATTGTCACTTGTATGCACTGTTATTAATTTATATTGAGTATGACTATGAATGGATCTCTTTTACCATGAATTACAATGTCTAGTCAGTCCTTGATCTTCAGGGGTGCTCTGCATTTATGTTTTGCGGTCTCAGGAAGGGCTAGTGAGATACCATCTTGTTATATTATATCATGATTGTTTTGAGAAAAGTGTTGTCATCCGAGATTTATTATTATTGCTCGCTAGTTGATTATGCCATTGATATGAGTAAACCTAATACCTAAATATTATTGAGAATATGGTTAGTTCATGATCTTTGCTGAAAACTTGAATGCTGGCTTTACATATTTGCACCAACAAGATCAAACAGAGTTTGTAGAAGTTTTTCTTTATCACTTTCAGTTTGTCAATTGAATTGCTTGAGGACAAGCAATGGGTTAAGCTTGGGGGAGTTGATACGTCTCCGTCCTATCTGCTTACCCAAACTCTGTTTCCCTTGTTTTGGACTCTAACTTGCATGATTTGAATGGAACTAAACTGGATTGACGTTGTTTTCAGCAGAATTGCCATGGTGTTATTTTTGTGTGGAATAAAAAGTTCTCGGAATGACCTGAAACTTCACGGAGCCAAGTTTTGGAATTAATAAAAAATATTGGCGAAAGAATCAATACCAGGGCATCCACACCCTAGCCACAAGGGTGGGGGTGCGCCCTCCGACCTTGTGGGCCACCTGGGCCCCCACCGACCTCAACTCCAACTCCATATATTCTCTTTCGGGGAGAAAAAATCAGATAAAAGGATTCATCATGTTTTACAATACGGAGCCGCTGCCAAGCCCTATTCTTCCTCGAGAGGGCAGATTTGGAGTCTGTTCGAGGCTCCGGAGAGGGGAATCCATCGCTATCGTCATCATCAACCATCCTACATCACCAATTTCATGATGCTCACCGCCGTGCATCAGTAATCCCATCATAGGCTTGATGGACCGTGATGAGTTGGATGAGATTTACCATGTAATCGAGTTAGTTTTGTTCAGGTTTGATCCCTAGTATCCACTATGTTCTAAGATCGATGTTGTTATGACTTTGCTATGCCTAATGCTTGTCACTAGGGCCCGAGTGCCATGATTTCAGATCTGAACCTATTATGTTTCCATGGATATATTTGTGTTCTTGATCCAATATTGCAAGTTATAGTCACCTACTACATGTTATGATCCGGCAACCCCGGAGTGACAATAGTCGAGACCACTGCCGGTGATGACCATAGTTTGAGGAGTTCATGTATTCACAAAGTGTTAATACTTTGGTCCGGTACTCTATTAAAAGGAGGCCTTACTATCCCTTAGTTTCCACTAGGACCCCGCTGCCATGGGAGGGTAGGACAAAAGATGCCATACAAGTTCTTTTCCATAAGCACGTATGACTATATTCCGAACACATGCCTACATTACATTGATGAATTGGAGCTAGTTATGTGTCACCCTATGTCATAACCGTTGCATGATGAATGCCATACGACATAATTATCCATCATTGATGCATTGCCTATGAGCTTTTCACATATTGATCTTTGCTAAGATACTTTTCCGTTGCCACTGTTCCAATTACTACAAAACTACTACTGTCACTTTTGCCACCGTTACCACTACTTCCATACTACTTTGCTACTAAATACTTTGCTATAGATATTAAGTCTTTCAGGTGTGGTTGAATTGACAACTCAGTTGCTAATACTCAAGAATATTCTTTGGCTCCCCTTGTGTCAAATCAATAAATTTGGGTTGAAAACTCTACCCTCAAAAACTGTTGTGATCCCCTATACTTGTGGGTTATCAGGCCTCACCTCGCAGTTGTGGCCTCACTACTAAGTTCTCCTATGAGGACACTTGCCGTGTCAACCCCACAATAGTTGGCGCCCACCTTGGGGCCCATGCACCAGGGTGTCATCTTCTTGGAGAGAGCCTCCCGAGGGATCAAGAAGCTCATGATCGGCCAAATGTGGAATAGCCGGTGCGGAAGGATCTACATCGACATATAGACTAGGGTCCCGAGACCGACTCCCTCGAGTCAGGATTCCGGGTCCCCTTCTGTAAGATCGACGTCTTCTTCGGGTGCATTGGTGGGACTATGCAGGAGCCAGAAGCCGCCGGTGACTCCATCTTAGGAGGTGTCACGCTCGTCCACTCGGACAATGAATTGTCGGTCGTCGAATACAACTTCGACGAAACCGAGTTCATCCTTCTAGTTTTTGACGAGAGGTTGGGTGGATATTCAGATAAAGAAGAGTACCCGGTCTCTCACGGGACACCTCGTCGTGCAGCTTTCTACATGGCAAGAACTTAATAGGACCAGCCTCGTTACGGCGGTAACAGAAACCTGATTACGACTCCGCCAAACACAACCTCAAGCTAGAACCCGGTTTTCAGTATGCCAGGTTAGGTAGGTAACGCCCCGGCGGCAGCCGACGGATGAGTCGGCACGGAAAGCTCAAGCGCATAGGAGCTAGTAGCACTCAACACGCTCCTTGCGAGCCCGGTTACTCCAGAGAATGTGGAAGCACGAAAAGCAAAGATCGAGAAGTGTTGTGAACAGCTAGCCAAGGTGTATGTACTAAAACTGGCATATCTCGGGTAGGGGGTCCCAATCTTTGTGATCTGAGCTAGATGGTAACAACAAGAGTAGGGACATGATGTTTTCCCCAGGTTCAGGCCCTCTTGATTAGGTAAAACCCTACGTCCTTCTTATATACTGATTGTGATGGGGTACAAAGTACATATTGATCTACCTCGAGATCGTATGAGTTTGTCTAAGCTCTAAACCCTACGAATGTGTTTTTGCATGCCCCTATAGATTAAACCCCATGCCTTATATAGGCACCGGGGGTATTTATGGTTTACACATAGTTGGTTACAATGTAGGGATAAACATGCCAACTATTCAAATACGCTTGAAGTGTATGCCAAGCCTTTAGGAGATCTTCATCTTGATTACGCTGAGGGCCAGGGCCGGCATGGCCCATTTGTCAATCTTCGGTGGGTCCTTGGATCGGCCCATAGCCGGCAGATCGATGTAGCAAGCACCCCCTAATCCACAACACCAACAGCAGCCCCTGAACTAGTCTTCAAGCCGAGGATATCGGACATCTTCTTTGGTGTAACTTTATAAGTTTGAGTCTTCGGCTTTGTAGGCAAGTTCCATCCTCCACATCGGCTTCCGATTCTGAGGTCTTGGTCGGCTCTTAGGTCTTCTTGGCTTTCCTAATCATGACCTCTGTTGGAAAAGGCAGTGCCTATGAGGCGCTTAGGCATGCCTAGGCGCTAGGCAATGGCCAAACGCCTCGCCTAGGGCATAAATGGAAGCCTAGGCAGCGCAAGCAAAGAATTGTCTCCCCAATTAATATGTTTGGGAGAAGGGAGAGTAGAGGGGCACCATGCATATGGTGGGATATTGTGGTGTGGTGTCCGTTGAGAGGAGAGAGATGAGGGGGCCATGCATGTGAAGAGAGAGGTAAGAGAGAAGGACCACACAGGGGCTTTTTTGGTTAATTGCATGTCTGGACTCCCGTGTAGCTCCCATGGTTTAGTTTTGAATTGCTGGAAAACGTACATCCGGACCACTTCGTGGACCGATAGGGTTCTCATTGGATGATAAAAGTTGACATATATAAGTGACCTAGACACCATAATCCAGACATATACCAGAGCTTTGAGGGTCTCCTTTAGAGATACCCTTAGTCTAGGTCCTAATTGTTGTGCTTCTGTTTTTTTTTTTGAAAATATGGATAAACTATTGGCCTCAGTAAATACATACATTCATGTATTGTTAATTGTAAAAGAAATAATGTAAAAAAATCAAGTAATGTGGTTGAGCGATTTGGCTTCTAAAAAAGAAAGTTCAAGAAAAATACAAGCCCATCTACATAAGGCACACACCGTGGTAATATCTTCAAAATCTAATACAAAACCAACCAGTGACATATTAGTAGATAAATGATGCAACACTCCAATACAACACCTTCGGTCCAATTAGATCTTAGACCAAGAGCGTTGACGCTTGAAGCAACAACTTGAACAAAGTAATGACCCACTACCATCGACGCTGCATGATCTAGTCTCTGGTCCACATGATGGGTTTCACCCCGAGAGAATGTATCTTTGATGTCTGTTGTCATAGTCATTGTCCACCACTTTATCGGCGAGTTCACACAAAACTAAATGGAATAAAAGGAGAAATCGTTGGAAAGGAAGATCTATCAGGAGATGTAACATCCCAAAATTCTAAATTTTGGAATGTTATACTAAACTAGTAATTATGATTGTTTGTGTGATTTTTGTGTGATTAACTGTGTGAAATTGAGTAGAAATTGAAACTTTTTGAAAGTTAAATGAGAGGGGATAAAAGGACTTCCCCAAAACTTTCATCTTTCATTTTGATCTCCGTGAATTCAAATTCATTTCAAGTTTTTATTCAAATTATTTTCTCCAAAAATATATATGAAAATGAGGGTAAATGATTCCCTCCAAGAGAAAATAAATTAGAAGTCATTTTAGTATTTAAAAAATGATTTCCATTGGTTTTCATTGCAATAGTAGAATTATTTGAATTTTGAGATTTATAGTAACTTTATTTGAACTCAAAAAAATGCTTCATCTTTTTCTTTATAAAATTTTGAGGATTCTAATATATAATATGCCTATGAAAATTTTTATTTTATTTTTTTATTCTATTATTATTTTCTATTTTTATTTAAACAAAAAAATTACATGCGGCCCATAATTAACTATCGCCCACATGTGCAGCATAGCAGCAACAGGGCGTCCCATTTTCTCTCTCTCTCTCTCTCTCTCTC